>NC_051077.1:50972662-50982662 GCF_004664715.2 Peromyscus leucopus
AAATCTGTAGTGTTTCTTGCTGGAATTGCAGAAGAGAGCCAGCAATATCAGAAGAGGTTTTCTTCAAAGAAATAACAGCTGAGAATTCTCTGGGGTTAATGAAAAACAATTTACCATGAGTTTAGAAAGCAACAAAATGCTAAACAAATCCACACAATGAAGCCTCCCTTACCATCAAAACATTCAAGAGGAGCGAGAGGTGGTCAGGAAAGAGGCATTTCAAGCACTCAGAGAAGAGGGAGTGTCTCTACAAAGAAAATGGTTTGCAACTGGCTCCCGAGAAGCCAGTGAACACAATGTCTGGAGTCTTGAGAATCTAACGTCAGGCTAGAACTCTGTCCCTCATGGAGCCATGCTTCAGAAATAGGAATAAAACCACACCACTGGCAAAACAAACCCAGGGAGCATGTGTTTTACTCGCCACTCTAACCCTTACAAAGTAACTTAAAGGAGGAGAGCTTTTTTTTTGTTTTTCTTGGTTCGTTTGTTCGTTTGTTTGCTTGTTTGTTTGTTTGTTTTTGGTGCATAGTTCCAGGGGATATAGTCTGTCGTGGAGGGAAGGCATGGAGAGGCAGCTGGCTCTGGAAGGCAGGAGTTTAGAACTGCCCCTTCTCATGTACTGGTGGCTCAGGAAGCTGATAATGTGGGTCAGAAGTAGGAGCTGACTATAACCCTCAAAGCTCACTCCCAATAACCCCTGCTGTCAACCAGGCCAAAGGGCATAAAAGAGCTGGGATCCAAATCACATTCAAATCATAGGCAGTGTGCTGCTAACAGACACTTAATATAAGAACCTTGAGATAATGTATCAGAAGTGTATACATCCCAGAATGTCTGAAATGCAAGAGCAGTGAGTGAAAACACACACACACACACACACACACACACACACAAATGCAGCAAATATACGTGAATGCTCACTACAAAATACAATAGCACCTAATTTGATAATTTTGTAAAACAAACAGCACTGTTAAACGATAAACATCCAGGATCATATTTTTTTTAATATCCCATATTGTTTTTTAGGAAGAGGCACCAGCGTGAGGGCAAATGTGGCGGCTCACACTTGTAATCGCAGCAGTTGGAAGACAAGAGGACTATTTCCAGTTCAAGCTGAGCCTGATTCTCATAGCAAGTCCCAGGCTAATCGGGCTACATGGCAAACTCTATCTTAAAAAGAAAAGGGGGTTGGGAGACTGGAGGAGATACCGCTTAATAATTTTGTTAACATCAAAACGTGTGGAAAAGATTCTATGAGACAAACTAAGGAAAGGGAGAGTAAAACATGTCACTTCCAAAAAACGGTACCACAGCAGGAGGGTGTGAGGGAAGAGGAACAGAAAGGGGAGGTACACAGGGAAAGGAGAAGAAAAATGAAATCTGATTAACCCACTCAACCTAAGTAAATACGCCTTATGAACCCTGATTTCAGCAGACACTTCTTGAGATAACTAAGAAAAGTGTAAACCCGGTCTGGTTATTATCAGGCTCATCTTAAAGGATAGTTATTAAAATTAGCTGTTAAAATTGCACAGTAGCTATATGTCAAGTTAGTAAGTTAAAATACCTACACTATTAGCAGCACGTGTCCCCTTGATAAGCAAGGAAAGGGTTAGAAGGCAGCGAAACTCTCCAGCCACTGGGAGGTGATAGAAAGTCCCTAGGGTTGAAAAGTCCTGGGTAGAAAGTCCCTAAGGATGCTGTGTCAGAAAATACAGCAAGCAGAAAGCTGAGTGTGTAGACTGACCTTCAAAGAAGATCCTGGACCACCGAGTTTCTGGCCCCAGCTCCTCACCCTGCCGGGTCTATGCAGACAAGCCGGAGCGTCCTCCTTGTCCACCCACTTCCGTCTCCATTCCATAGTTGCGGCACTGGTCCCTCCAGGTATGGAGAAAGACCTCTTGACAGTGTCGTAAAAATGGAGTGACAGAGGTTACTGACTGCCTCTGGCACTTTACACAAGAATCACAGTGTTCGGCTGGGCTCACCACTACCCAGGCTCAGGCTCATTACATTTCCTAGGTAATCTTGCAGCCAAATGTGACCATGTGACTCAACTCTGATGAATGAGATATAAGTAAAAAAGAAGCCTGGTAGGCTATCCTAAAGGCTTCCTTGAAAGGGAGGAGGCCTACCCTTCTTCTGTCCTTCCTTTCCTCCTGTGCCCGGAGGGTGATGTGACTGCTGGAGCTTTAGCAATTTCCTCCAAGGGTTGCGCACATAGGATACGGGCGCAGTGGAGTAAACGGTTTGTTCCTGGAGCCTGTTTGAGAAAGCTCCGTCTCTGAATGACTCGGTTACTTCTAAGAGAGAAAGAAACTTCTATTTTACATTTCCTGTGTTGATATGAAGGCAGACTTGATCCTCACTACTGAAAAAGCCTTCACTTTCTCTAGGCCAGCACGTATTTCAACCAAGATTGTTCCCTTCTCCTGGACAATCTGGTCCCTCACTGGGACCCTCTGACCTACATCCCTGGGATGTGGTGATACAATCAAGTTTTCTCTTTGCACCATCCCACCTTCCCCTTTCCTGAAATTTACTCCTCTGCCCTCTGAACATGGAGCCCCTGGGCAGAGGTGAGAGTTCCAGGCTTTCTCTGTCACCATAGAAGGCCAGGTCTGCTTCCAGGAAGTTCACACACACAATGAGAGAGAGGGAAATCACATCCACACGCCATGTCACCACGCTTCCTACCAGCTCTGTGACTCTACCAACAGAACCCTCTGGTTCCTAGCCTGGAGGGACACAGAGCCTGCTGTCTGTGCAGCGTCTGTCTGTCCATCCACCCGTGCAGCATCAGGTGTCCAGAAGGCTTCAACACAGCTTCCTTGGGAAGACAGACTGGCAGAGTCTCACAGCCCAGGCTTCTTCACACAAATTCTGGTACAAATCCCACATTGATGCATTCTATGCCTCCAGAATATGGAGAATTTTCACGGACTATGAAGCTGGAGTTCACTATTTCCTCTGAAAAGTCTCCATTTTTTTTTCTTTCTCGCTACTCATTTTAGTAACTTCTCACTAGTCTATCTTAAGGTGTCAGTCAAACTTCCTATTGCAGTGGCCTGTCTCAGAAACGATGAACTCCTCTGAGGTGTACATCTGTGGTAGAGCACGGAAGAAAATCCAGCAAGTAGTTTATAGTGCCGAGAGATCTGTTGCCCTTGCAGTGGAGGACGAAGAAGGAAGGAAATGTGACCAGAAGGGCATGCCCAGGGCTTGAGAGGGGATGTTCTAGATGCTGAGGAATACTGACATTATTATTGTAACTTAACATGTGTAATGAGCATGTTACATATACACATATGTACTCATGATTAATTTAGAAGTCAACAAAACAACAGGCACAAGACAATGCCTACATTTTAGAGTCAAATCACTGGAAACATGACTGGGCTCTGTGAATTGGGCTGCGAACTCAACAGAGGGAAAGAAGTGAATAGAAAAATAACTATCCAAGAGAGTCACAAGCTTTCCTGAAGATATCAGGGAATTGCTCTTGGGGTCTTCTGTGTGTGTTTGGCTCCAGGGCACAGGAAACAGTGTGAACATGGCTAACAAGATTAACTGTTTAAGGGAGAAGCCAACTTGATCCTTAGACTCTCTGCCAGGAAACACATGGGGAGCCCTGAGAGCAGACAAGGAGCCTTGACTGACAGGCACAGATGTGCCTGTCCTGGGGCAGGGTCCACTTGTCCCATCAGCTCCAGGGACATGCAACAGTTTGCTAGATTCTGTCTATGGTGATTTTAAAATTGTCAAAGCAACCCTCCAATTCTGATCCAGTTCCTTACAGAGCTTGGATATGAGAAAAGAAAACGCTACCTCAGAGGGTCTCGCCGGTTTTGTTATGAAAGCAACATGACCACGTGATGACAAGCAAGGACGAGAGCTCGTATTTTTGGTTCATTTATCCCATCTGATCCTGACAGTCACTTTAGTCCTTTCTGCAGATAAAGAGATGCAGTTGCCAAGACTTAAATGCCGGCTCAACCTTAAACAAGTCGTTGCATCTCTTTGGGCCTCAGTTTCCCCACTGAGAAGAGGAGAAGCTGAAGAACAATGTGCTGTAAAGGTTGAATGATTTCTGCCCCGATAGCATTGAGATAGCCCCTGGCACACAGCAAACTAGACATAAATGCTTGCTATTGCTCATGCTTTGCAGACAAAAGAATGGGACCGGGGTGTCAGGGCAGAGTGGCACAGTAATAGTTTCACAGTTAGCAAATGGCAGCTGGTATAACCCAGACATATCACACCTCAGAGCTCATGGGCTTATGCATTGTACTGTATAAACCGACAGGTGACTGTTAAGGTAAATTGGCCCATGAGTCTTCTGGATCCTCTTCAATCTCAGGTTAGATATACAGAACTAGGAAGTGTGCTTTCCGGCTGTGAAAAATCAAGCAAGACACTGAGGTTTTTGTCATCGAAGCCCAGCTCCCCAGCTGAGCCCTGACACTGGCCAGATGCAGCCAGCACTCCCTGGGATCACTGCCTGACAGCTGTGGCTGCTCATTTAACTGGCCTCAGAACACTGAGACTCTCCAAGGCTGCACTTGGATTTTGAATCATTGAGTTCCGGTTCCCAGCAATCTGCCAATTAGCAAATACAAAACGCAAATTCTTCTGTAAGCCCAGATAAATTCAAATGATACGGACCTTGTCTTCAGCTGGCTGTAGGTAGGAATCTTGCCCTCAAACACTTCCCAAGCTCCCCAGGCTACCAACATACCATGTGTAAAGGGCCTGGGAAGCGGGAAACGGGTCCTCCCCATCATACTCTGCCAGGGATCTCCCTGTTGAAAGTGCAGGTGTACAGGACTCCAGGTCTGTTCCTACCTCCAGCACCCATGAGGACCTCAGTGTGCCACACGTCCTCTGAGCTTCCACATCTCCATCCGTAAAGAAGAAAATTTGGAGTCACTGGTCCATTCTTTGAGGTCCATGTCCATATTTTAATTGAGAGACAAATTTCATTTTTATCTGACCACATTCAAAATCAAATAAAAATAAATTTTCACTTTAAAGATACAGGCACACTGATCCCCATCATTCATAAGTGGAACACGACATTGCTGATGTACGCAAGTGTGACAGGACACGGGCACTTTCGAACACCCTAGCATGTACTGGGACCACCGAGAGGGAACCCGTCAGCCTGATAACCAGACATTGCAAGAAACTTGTGGCTTAAAAACTTCTCTCTCAGAGAATAACAAAGCATAAGCTGGGTCTCATCTGCTTCAGACCCATCAGCCTCATATGACACATGTATATGTGCACCTGTCTATATGCACAGTTTCACAGAGGTCTACAGATAGTTTTCTGAATTGTAAATAAGAAACGAGAGCCAGGTGTGTTGACACAAGTCTACGATCCCAATGGTCAAGAGGCAAAGCAGGAAGATGAGGAGTTCAACGCCATCCTTGGCTACACAGCAAGTTCAGGGCCAGCCTGAACTACATAAGGCCCTGTCAGTCAATTAATTAATTAACTAACCAGAAGATGGCCCAGCAGATGAAGTGCTTGCCATGCAAGGAAGAAGACTGGAACTAGGACCCCCAGGAACCATATAAAATCCAGGTGGATATGACAGCTGCCTGTAGTCCTGGCTAAAAGAGAGGCAGAAATTGGAAATTCCTAGAGTAAGCTGGCTAGCCAAAAATGGCGAGTTCCAGGTTTGGCAAGAGACTCTGTCTCAGCATATTATAAGGTGAAGAGCATTTGAAAAAGACACCTAACACCAACCTTAGGTCTCTGTAGGCACATGCACACAAATGCAAATACACATATACATATGCATACACCCAACACACACATACATGCACCCAAAAATACTAATAACAGATATTAAAATAAAAAAGTAAATAAAGAGTGAAAAGATGGCTGGGGATATAGTTCAGTGTCATAGTGCTTGCTTAGCATGCACAAGGCCCTGGGTTCAATCTCGAGGACCAAAAAGAGAGAGAGCGAGAGTGAGAGCGAGAGATCAGTACACTGGTGTTCTCTTAGGGGGTGAATAAAAGGTCCACAATTCAGCAGACTGAGGTATGTGTCACAGGTAATGACTGAGCTATTATTCTGAATGATAATTCCAGGCTTGCACTGAACACTTTGCCTAATTAGACTTCACACGGGGAAAAATGCTTTAATATTTAACAAGTATAATGGTGCAATCAATGTACACAAATCAGGCCTGATAAGGAGTATTGCTTATTAAAGAGAAAGACAGATGGCCATGGGAAAGGTATAATCATTAAATGTAAAATCTCACAGGCTCCAACTGTGAACACCAGCCACATACTTTAAAATTACTTCACCCACAGACACTTGATGCATTATTTAGTCCAGTCCTCATGCTCTGTCAACTACAGATACACCCACGCCATGGATTTAGTAAAATAACTTCATTCAAAGAGATTTATCCTTGCTGTTTCTCAAAGCAGTCTTTTGTAAGCCACTTTTGCTGATGTCACAATCCCAGAGAGTCAAGATGTCCAACATCTCTCTTGTAATCACTTCAGTCAGGTAATTAGCCCTCCTTTTTTATTACCTTCAAGAGCACTTAATGTGTTGGAAGCCTTCCTGACTGTATGAGATCCAGCCTGCCATAAGATGATGAATACATAATTTGCTCAGAGGTAACTCTTAAGAAAGCACACAGTAAGTGGAGATAGAGTGAAAACAGGCATAGTTACAAGCTGTACGTAATAATAAAAGACTTATAAGCATGGTCCTCTGCTTTGTTCACCCAACTCAGTTTTACGTCACATACAGGGATCCTACAGAGTCATCTGCCCATTCACGAGCACAGTTCCGTGCTAACCCTATTGATGATGGAATTGCTGCATTTGTTGACCTATCTGTATTTATGGAGAGCCTCATGTGTGGACATTCTGTCCTAACCATACCATAGGCATTAGAATATATCGAAAATGGGGTGGTGGACTGAACTATAGCCCCTACACAGGAATCTACAGACTGACCTAATGATGGTATAAAGGTATCTAAAGTATCCATAGTCCTATACCACGGTTAGTTGTTTGGTTTGGCTTGTTTTTTGACAAGGTTCATCAATGTACGTTAACCTTGAATTTACTAACCTTGAACTCTTGATCCTCTTGCCTCTTCCTCCCTAGTGCCGGGATTACAAACATGCACCAGCATCTCTAATTTTATACAGGGACAAAACTCGGAGCTTTGTGTATGCTAGGCAAGTCCTGTGCTAACTGAGCTGCCCTCCCAGCCCAGAACATTATTTTCACTTGTTAAGTATGGGAAACTTGGGATCAAATCTCTCTATGCAGATGTGTTCAAATCTAGGTTCTGCCTACACAGTTATCAGACCTAACCGTCAGAAACCATTTTCCCAATGGTAAATGAATTCTATAATAATTGTTTCGATGGTACTTAGGTTATAGGAGATGTCTCTGATCATTCTGCACTCCGTATTTCAGGAGAAAAGTGAGACTTATTTTTAATTGAATAAGCCACCCTTCAAGCCCTGACAATCCCCAGTGACACACAATCTATGTCTTTCCATATGTGCACCCCCATTTTTGCCCCCAAACAACTCCTCAGAACTATTCTTAAAAATAAAATCTCTTTATTTTCAGAAAGATCATGCATTTGCAGTGCAGAGAACAAAGGGTTTCACATTTAAACCACCTAACTACAAGTTGTACCAATGAAACCAAGACCATTTTAAAAAGAGAGAGGGGTGATTTTAAAGGATTTAAAGCGCACACACACACATAAGGATGTGAGTACAGGTACCATGTAAAGCCAAAGGTTTACATTGGTTTTCTTCTTCTATTTCTCCCAGCTTTTTTTTTTTTTTTTTTTTTTTTTTTTGACAAGTCCTCTCATCAAAACTGAAATCCATCAGTCTCTAAATCTGGAGCTTACCAGTTTGTCTAATCTGGCTGAATTGCAAAGATCTGCACTGTCACCCAGTGCGGAGTCACAAATACCCATGCTTGGGCTTTCTGTAAATGCTGGGAGCTGAACTCAGGTCCTCGTGGTTGCCAAGCAAGCACTTTACTAACTATTGCCCCAGCCTCCCATTTCCACTTCTGATGTTGTGAAATCGGCAAGAAATAAAAACAGATCCTTGATGCAGACACTGAGTGTTTGCCATCCAAGAGAAGACATTCTCTGCAGCACGAAGCCCCTCCTTTGTAGAACTCTGCCCCCCTGAACTTCTAAAGCCAGAATTCCTCCTTTGTTCATCTCTGTCAGCACCAAAACACTCAGCACACAGTACGCATCTGTAACTAGGTTCCGAGGAACTTGAGGGCAGACAGTTAGCCCTGTCCATTGCATTATTGTAGGAGCACCTAGAATTACCTCTAACCAGCCACCATGCTTGATAATGCTGCGTCCTCATCAGTAACAGCATGATGGAAGCAAACCACCTGGGTCTGTTCCTAACAACATCATGCTGCTTGGTAGCTGAGTCATCTTAGACTAGTCCCTCCTGGCTTTCTGTAGATCCGCAGTGATAGTCTGCAGAATGTCTCCAGTGAGCTGGGACTTCTGCAACATACTGACAGGAAACCAATGATCTCAGACATATTACTAGTTCAATGGCTATAGTTTTACTAACCGATGGTCTTCTCAATACCTCTAGCTTCAAGAATACTGTTTTGTGGACTCTGAAAGCCCTCTGGAAGAAAAACAACTCTTTCAAATGCACAGCGTGACCATTCCAAATATTTCTAATCTGTATGAATTTATTGAATGAACAAAGCCAACTTCATTTAAGCTTACTCTACTCATGCCCTAACTTTCATTCTTTGGTGATGAAGAACAGCTGCCATCCCTGGCTATTTGCACTGTCATCTAGGTAGCCAGCAACACCTCTCAGGGCTCTCTCCAGCCCAAGCCCAGCCAACACCACATCAAACACACACTTTCTCATGCTTTCAGGCAATTAAATTTACAAACCACTCATATCTCCCTCCCTACTGCACCTCCCTTGTTAAAAATGCAAACACTCTCTTGTTACCCTTGACCACCAGTAAATTCACCATTTTGAAATGATGAGCAGAAGTTGGAGAAATGCAGCCCTGATTCTCAATAAGCAAAGAAATTCTACATTTGGTTCATGAGGTTACTGACTGCTAACCTAGGTACACGGGTTACCAAAAGGCACTGTGAGTAATCTGAGTTATTTATGTCCACGGAAGTCTAAAGACTGACAGGAGACATTAGACATCCAATGCTGAACAGAAAGCCCTGGTCCCACTGCCGTCAATCAAAAACTGTGTAATGATACTATGAGGGTCAATCTTGACTCTCAACTTGACAGGACTTAGAATCAATCACCACGATAACATTCCTCTAGGTATATCTGTGAGAATGTTCCAGAAAATTTAATTTAGTAGGAAAGACGCATGAATGTTGCCTGTAACATTCTAAGTATTGTAGTCCCAAAGTGAATGAAAAGGAGAAATAAACTGAGCAACAGCATCCATGTCTCTTTGCTCCCTTACTATAGGTGTAAGGTGCCCAGCCACCACATGTGCCCACCACTGTGTCTTCCCCACCATGATGGACTCTTCTCTCAAACTGTAAGTCAAAAGAAACCCTCTTCCTTCCTTGAGTTGCTGTATCTTGTCATAATAACAAGGAAGTAACTAATCCTGGTACCCAGTATGGTTTTCTGGAATTCATTTCACTTATCACAGTGGCATATGCTTGGTGGAAATCCAAAAACATATTTATAGTGATCTAAGAACTGAAGACAATAAGAAAATTATCCCAAGAGCAGAATTTAGAGACTCAAGGTCCAGGGCAAACATAGCAGTCTCCTTCTAGTCTCCCAAATTGCCTCCAAAATAAAACTAGAGAATAGTTCTTATCTCTTCCATGTATGAAGCACCTGCCATGCAGAACAAAGGTTGAATACATCTCCATTAATGAGCAAACCCCCATCATGAAAACCATGACGGGCTGATTCATATTCTAAATGAGAAACTAGAATCTA